>NC_139687.1:5222946-5270446 GCF_964106915.1 Podarcis gaigeae | reverse complement strand
GATTGTGAGTGTTACAGATAGGTAGCCGTGTTGGTCTGCCATAGTCAAAACAAAAAAAATTCCTTCCAGTAGCACCTTAAAGACCAACTAAGTTAGTTCTTGGTATGAGCTTTCGTGTGCATGCACACGAAAGCTCATACCAAGAACTAACTTAGTTGGTCTTTAAGGTGCTACTGGAAGGAATTTTTTTTGTTTAGATTGTGAGTGGTTTGCTTAGGCATTGGCTCTCGACTAGCTGCACCTGACCTCAGCAGGGCAGCACAGGGTATCACAAGGGAAAACATCCTGGGGGAGCATTGGACCAGGCTCAGACTCAAGCTCACCCCAAATGCTCCCAGGGGCTCTGGCGTGGCCCTAACCCCTGGAAGGGGATCGGACAAAAGCAAGGCGAGCCCCTGGATTCCTTTAACAGAATACCCTAGCACTGGAGGGGCAGGCACAGCCTATCCACATCCCCTCCACCACCATTGAACCAATGCCTAACCGCCAAACCTTACAAAGCTGTGACGATTTGCTGCGCGGCAGGTGAAACCCAAGTGGCACAGGCCAATCAGCCAAATGGGAAAATTCCTACCGGGCCCCTGTCCCCAAAACAGACAACCCACGACGGCATAGCAAGGCCATAATGCACCCTAAATATAGGAAGGGTGGGTGGGTGATCTGGTGCATGAGGCAAAAAGAGGAAGCTCAACGCAGTGTGCAGCGGTATGTATGGGTCCCTCGCTTAATGCATGAAACGATCCCATTGGCCAGATTTACCCCAGCAACCGAGGGGCCACCAATTGGGTTGTTGTGGCTACCCAATCACTCCCACCCACAACAGCAGTGAGGTCTGTCTTGGTGTTCTCACTCCTCTGGAAGGAGAACACGATTTCTAGTAGTTGCCGGGGGCAGGGGGATTATTGAAGGAGGCTGCCATATGCAATCATAGAATCATAGAATTGGAAAAGATTCCATGGGTCATCTAATACAACCTCCTGCAATATTCTCTTACTGCAAAAAGTCAGGGTTTTTCGCGGGTGTGTGTGTGTGTGTGACTGTTGCGCCGTAAGAATGCCAACCTGAATTTGCTGGCATGTGACAGAATTTCATCCGCAAAATAAAGCAGTTTTGAATAGACAGCGATCCACTTTATCAGTTGCATGAAGTGTTAACCTGAGTTGCAGGCACTGGTGGGTGGATGATTGAGATCAACAAGAAATGAAGGGCAGGTGGTGATAAATACACATTTAAGTTATCATTCGCAAAAAGCAGGTTGGTGGCACAGAGACATCCTGGCTTTGGTTAGCCAATTAACACATGCAGTGTGATAGAAAGCCATTGTGCCCATTCAATCCACAAGTGATAGCGTTGAACTACTTGATGCTTCACATTGCAGTTTATCATGACTGTCTCCCTTATAAGTTGAGAAGAAAATAAGCTAGGCACACACGCAATGGAATGGAGACAAATTCACAATGGCCTCCAAGAACATGAGTCTAGAGATGGGAGAACACAGACATAACAAAGTAGAGGACCGTCAGAGTTTTCCCTTCACACACTTAAGCAAACCTTGGCTTGAGGGACAATTAATTTCTCTTGGCAGCAAGAATTGTGCTTGCATGATATATCAAATGCATGCAACAAGAGGGAAAATCAGAGGCAAAACATGTCAATACATTTTCTTGATATTTAGTTTTAAAGAAAAAGTGGGTTGGAAACCAACACTGCAATACTATACATGTTTACTCAAAAATTAATCCTTTTGTGTTTAGGATAGCAGCCTAAATAACTTTGGCTACTTGGTTTGTGATCTGATATATTCACTACGTTTGAGTTGTAATTACAGTGTACTAAAACAAAAATGTTTCAACTGAAAGAAGTCCTTACATTACATTTTCTGTGGATAAAATTTGGTTTATATTAAAAATGTTCATTTTACAATGAGGATTGCACTTATAAGTGTAGTCTTCTTAAAAAACTGGCATTGGTCTGATACCAGGAAATAAACTATGTTTTTTGAACATGTTTTATCTGCTTTCATACATTATCAAGATCTGAACTCTGGAGCAGCTACTTTTAACTATCAGGTTTCCTTAAAAAAACACACACAAAAAAACCACAGATATTTCAAATGTAAAGCTATTATTTTGGCCCAGCAGAGGGAGCCCCTATGATTTCATGCATTCAGAAGACACACTGAGAATTATATGGAAAATTAGCAAGAAAAAGAAAAAGATATAAGGCATAGGAATTTCATAATGTAGCTTCCTGTTTCACAGAAACAACCAGGTATGCATTTGATCAATCAGGAAGGGAAGCCAAGAGAGAAATTAATTGGCATTGCTAGAATGAGAGATTTGGCCCTGCATGACTTTAAAGCACTGAACTGCACATTGTAGAAAGATAATGAGATAGCTGGGGGTCTTTAATCAGAGACAATAAAAATATTAAATCATGGCCACTGCTTTACTAGGAACATTCTATACCAGTAGCATTCTTATATGCAAAAAGAATTATAGAGAGTATATTCATGAGCAATATTCTAACTTTGAACCAGTGCTTTTTTTCTTAAAAAATGTTTAGGGGGACTCTCATTTTTGACTCAAGAAAATCACCAGGAAAGGCAATGAAGTGGTAACAACAAAACTGACCAATCACCGTGCTAGATTCCAACTCCTACTTCACACATTAAACACTCGCTTCTGTCTATAACTCAGGAAACAGGAAATGAGGCTGCCATTGGGGGTAGCAACAGAATTAATGATTCACTGTGCTAGAGAAGAAACTATTTTTTAAAAAATAGTTTCTTCTCCCGTTAGATTCACAAAATGTTTAGGGGTATGCGTACCCCTGTGTTCCCCCAGGAAAAAAGCACTGCTTTGAACTAGTGTTGGTTCTCTAGCTGTAAACTTTCAATGTACTGTGGCTAATTCGTGCAAACTTTGCCAAATAGTTAGTATTACATATTCATCACAAGGAAGATACCATGTTCAGAATTGATGAGGTTAGTCAGTAGGCAAATGTGATAAGATGGACATCAGCTGGATGAGGGCCAGTAAAATGAAGCTGAATCCCAAGACAGAGCCACTGTGAATGGGTAGTTCTTGGGTCTGGAAAATGAGTTCATCCTTCTCTGGATGGGCTTGCACTCTCCCTGCAAGAACAAGAACATGGTTCTCCTTCATCAAGCATCATCACTTAGGGCCCAAGTAGATTGAAGTACCTTTTGCCAGCTTCAACTGGTAGACTAGCTGTTACCATTCCTGGACTAAAATAGCCTAGCCATAGTGATCCATGCTTTGGTAACCTCTTAGCTGTATTACTGAAATGTGTTGTACGTGGGGCTGTCCTCAAATATGAACTAGAAGTTTTAGTTAGTGAAGAACTTGGCTTCTAGAATTCTGATGTGTACAGCAGGAGTTATTTATACTATACTTATCTACTTATGAGCTTAACTTAAGGTGCTGGCTCATAGCTTTAAAGATCTAAAAGCTTTGGGGTCCAAGTACCTGAATGAACCCCATTTACAATACCAGCCTGGCTGCATCTAAATATCTTCTGTAGTGGTGCATCATGTTTCTACAATGGAGAAGCCTTTCTTTGCTGTGGCAACTCAACTTTGGAATTACTTCTCCAAAGAAGCACACTAGGCACCAGCATAATACATTTATGTTTTGGGTTTGGGAAACCCATTCCTTCAACATAACACATTTCCATCTTTCCAGACGTTTTAGCTTTTTTAAGAAAGATTATTTTTGTTTGTTCTAGTTTGCACTTTAGTTGTTCAGGTCAATTTGTTTTTGTCTCATCATATTTTGTTTATTTACTGCTTATAATTATATGTATACATTGTGTGTATGTATACATTGTGAATCACATGTTTGTACACTGTCCTGGATATTATGCCTGTGAAGGATGGTTAATGGGAATAATAGCTAAAACAAATGAAAGTAAAATTTAAAAGCAGCATGATGTAAACAAACCTGGATGCTATTATAAGCAAGAGTCATACCCGGCCAGGCAACATAGGAACCCCCACTCTCTAATGCTTGCAGTGAACCAAATGAACTGGTGTGCACATAACACTAAGGTGTGGTTAATTAAACTGTAGTTTATTATGCATTGTTAGTTCACCAAAACCCTGTACAATGAGTTACCTGTGATTCATTTATTATTTTTATTATTGTGTTTATTACCACAATACGAAGGCATGGTTTCTTGTTGGCTTATGAACCTTGGTTTCTTTTAATTATGGCTTGGAGTAATGTGGAAAACTAACACTGTTATTAACCACTGTTTTGTTGGCCACCACCCCAGACCCTCACCATGTTTCCTGCATTGCAGGGGGTTGGGCTAGTAAGAGCTGTTCGACAGTGGAATTTGCTGCCACGGAGTGTGGTGGAGTCTCCTTCTTTGGAGGTCTTTAAGCAGAGGCTTGACAACCATATGTCAGGAGTGCTCTGATGGTGTTTCCTGCTTGGCAGGGGGTTGGACTCGATGGCCCTTGTGGTCTCTTCCAACTCTATGATTCTATGATTCTATTCTATGATTCTATGGCCCTTGGGGGTCCCTCCAAATCTATGATTCTAAAATAAGGTACAAAGCAAGAGCTGCAGGAAAACAAAACAAATTCTTGAGAAACAAATCTATGATTCAAAAATCTATGATTCTAAAATAAGGTACAAAGCAAGAGCTGCAGGAAAACAAAACAAATTCTTGAGAAACAAACCATGATTTGTTTGTTCATCTGCAGGACGACTTGTGGCTAATTTGTACCTTTTTAAACAAAAGATGGCTTGGCATTATGTGCAAAACAGTCCAATGGAAGCAAGTCTCTTATTTGTGATAGATCAGATGAAAAATCAAGCATGCCCTCTCGTGCCACCAGATAATGGTTATATTAGCTCATTTCAGCATATCATTTCATAATTAGAACAGTATACTCAATATATGCTTGAATCATAAGCATTAACAACAATAAAGAATCTGATACTATTCACAAAATACATATGCCATTGAACAAAGGGCTTGTCTACAGTAACCTTCACAGGCCTTTCAAGCTAAATGGGCTGTGGAATCCTTTATTCAAAAAGGCCATGTGGATACACACCTTGAATACTAAACTCCCCACTTTTATTAGTGCAATTATGCCACCTCACAACAGATGTGATTGAATCAAATATAATTCAAAATTCTTATATTTCTCTATTGATTTGGAGGATCATCTTTCCTTTTCTGTATGAAGTAGTGTAATTTTTGATACACTTAGGTTGCAATCCTCCCCAGATGTACCTTGGAGTAAGTCCCATTAAGCTCAGTGTGTATTACGACTATAGTCTACTCAGTTAAGTTATCCTCCTAATTAAATAGGGTGCTGCCTATGAATGTTCATGTCACACTGAAGGATGCTTGACTGGACTGTGTGCCATATTATGGCAAGGAGTCTACTAACCAGAAGAACGGGGTTGTAGATTCTAGGTGAAATGTTAATCCTGTCCTGTATCTCCACACTGGATCTTGGTTTTCAGTAGCTCTGTCCATGAAGAAACTCTAAGGTTTGTCAAGTGTTCAAGCAGGAAGGTGTTCCAAGGCAGCCACCCAAACTATCCTAGTCTTGAGGTCAGTCCAGCGTACATGTGGCTTGTCTATAGAGCACTGCCATTCATGCAAGGCATCATGAGAGAGGTGAAAATGCAATTCTGGAGAAGCTGCCTTGAATCAGGCAAAATTCGCTTCAGACAATTCTTCAGCTTTTCTAATAAGGAGAGCTTAAAATGGGTGGGTGGAATGATGGAAGCTCAGGCAGCATGACAGGTTTTCTCTTTCCTGAATGCTTGCAAACACCCCACACCAGCCTTGTAGCGTTTCAGTTCAGTAACCAAGAAAAACAAAAGCCACCTACCAGCAACATGCAGTTCACTCAAGAGTTCACCAGCAACATGCAGTGCCAAGACCTAATTTCTAAAGTGCAAGGGATGTTTTGAAGGGAGGGGGTGAGCAAAAGCTGTGGAGAACTGGAGGGGAATAACATTGGATCACATTACCATATTTAGTGTTCTGCGTTTACTGTCAACCAGCTGCTTTCAACCCAACACAGAAAGTTCAAGGAATCTTGCACTATGTAGCATGAGGACACTTCGGGGTGATGCGAACTGAAGGTTTAAAGAGATTCAGATCACCACTATCTAAAAGCAAGCAAGAGGGGAAAGGAGGTGTATGGTTTCTTTCGGTTCACTTGGCTCGTAGGTATAAGCACAGGCCATTTGGAGGGATTTCTCTAGTAAAGCTGAGGATATTCATTCATTCATTTAGAGTGGCTTATAGGTAAAAATAAAGGTACCCCTGACTGTTAGATCCAGTCGCAGATGACTCTGGTGTTGCGGCACTCATCTTGCTCAATAGGCTGAGGGAGCCAGTGTTTGTCTGCAGACAGCTTCCGGGTCATGGGGCCAGCATTTAGTGTTCTTTGTTTACTGTCAACCAGCTGCAAAACCAGAGCAGCACACAGAAACATTGTTTACCTTCCCGCCGGAGCGGTACCTATTTATCTACTTGCACTGGCATGCTTTCGAACTGCTAGGTGGGCAGGAGCTTGGACCAGACAATGGGAGCTCACCCCATCACAGGGATTCAAACCGCCGACCTTCTGATCGGCAAGCCCTAGGCTCAGTGGTTTAGACCACAGCGCCATTCACGTTGGCATGGCTTACATCAAGTCAAAACAGGAGACTCCCTAACCCAGGCTTAATTATTTTTGCATATAAGTGGTATATAAATTCATATGGTGATGATGATCATAATAACATCTATATACACATGATATTCCACTATATCCTGGAGGATCAATGATTCAACAGCATGCTGATTGGTTGAGTTCCAATATGCAAGATGGATCTAGGAGGTTCTTGGAGAAAGGAATTTTGGCAGACTGTTGAATCTTTCTTTTATATAGAATTAGATATGCAAAAGACATTTCAGAGACAGAGGGGCAGTGCCTGGTTTTGAGAAAATGCACATGATAACAGCTTCACTTAGATCACATCACTGTGGAATGCAGGTTTTGGATTACACTTGAATGTTCTTCCTATTTATTTTAAAAACCTCTTAACATACAGAAAATTTGTACGTCTGGAGGACAGGTAGTTTATATAACTTTGTCCAGGGATGGATTTAAATCACGCACGCACACACACTGAGATCTCCCATCTGTGTTCTGAAGCGGAACTATCCCAAGAGAACTGGAGTATATGTGTTTTTTCTGAACATATCACAGTCTTTCATTCTACCAGGACCCAAACATATGCTCAGCTGGAACCATATATTGCAGAATAAGAGTAACAACCCTGTGATGGATTTTTATACTGCTTTTGGAGAGTACAAAATATGTCATGTACATTAGGAACCCATGATATATTTAGATGCCTGCTGAAAACTTTTATTCTAGCAACTATACCCAGTCATATAATTTAGTTATCTATATTCATTTTTAAACTTTTGCTGATTTTATTTGTATTTTAAATATACTTGTTTTATGTATGCTTGTTTTTAATAGTTTTGTTGTTTTTAGCTGTGTTTTATCTATAATTTTATTGTATACATGGTCAGAGAGTTCTTTGATTAAGAATTTTATATTTCAGTTATCCTGAAAACAATTCTATAATATAGGCCGATGCTGCTATCTTCTGATGGGGTGGTGGGAGGTTGAGATCAACAGGCAGTAAGTTTAAATTAGGCAATTTATGTATCCATTGCCTACAAACCACTGGCCAAAAACAGCAACTGTGTTGCATTCAAATAACTCAACAAATGAAATCTTATAAATTGTATATTATTTCTCTGCAGCTTATGAACAGAAGACTCCGGGAGGCTGTGCTAATACTTGATTTGCTGTAACATCAACCAGCTAAAGACACATGTAATGGAGACACTTAATTAGATATCAGGTGGTAAGTTCTCACTGACCTCAGATAGTTTTCACCTGGTGGCCTAAGAGGTGAAAAGCACCCTATCTTATTTCTTATCATTGAACCTTTCAAATAGTTGACTAAGCAGCTGTCGGGTCAGGATCTAGCTTTTTCTGGAAGCACAGCAAACCTTGTGATACGGTTTTAGGAGCAGGGGGTGCTTCTGGAGTGAAGGTGGGGAAATAGAAGTCCAGTGAGCAAGCAATTAGAGAGATCGTGGACCCCAACTTTATTTTCTTGTGCAAGTCACAGTCCCTCAGACTAAAGACTACTTGTGACACAGAAGAACTCTATCTTTTCTAGGGGGTGGGAAGAAGGCAAGCTGAGGTAATCTGAGTGGAGAAACGGTTGGAAGAGAAAGGGTTAAGCAGCCCACCTTCCCCTGTTTTCCTTGATGTTGCTTTTGCCCCCCCCCCCTCTCATTAGACAGAAGGTGACAGGGAGTGGAGACAGTTCAGTGTCACTGAAGAACATCCTACTCATTGAAGAAATTCCCTATACAGGGCTGCCTTCAGATGTCTTCTAAGGTTCTATATCTCCTTAGCTCACGGGGTCGCGTAACTCTATACTCTCCAACATTTCTCTGATGAAAGCAGGGAAATCTTAAGGGAAAGCAGGACATTTCGGAATCAAATCAGAAACCAGGATGGGTTCTCTAAATCCAGGACTGTTCCTGGAAAATAGGGACACTTGGAAGGTCTGGAGCCCTGTACAGAAATAGATGCAGGCCAGGGCAACAAATAAATACAGGGACATATTTGGATGAGATGAGCTTTGTTCCACATGTTAAGTTTATGAAAGAGAAAGAAAATGAGGGGGGGAGGGCAAGCGTTGTGGGAAGCTACTTCTCCCCCACCCTCTGCTCTCAAAGATCATGCAGATAACTATGTTCAGAACTGGGGCTTCTGGGCTACACTGGCACAAAACCGCTTGTCTCTAAAGCCTCTGGACCTGTTGCTCTCTGAGACATAGCTGTCAACTTTCAGATTTGAAAATAAGGGATCAGCAGCCTCGAAAATAAGGGATCAGCAGCATCACCTGTCCCGGGAACAGTCTACGGGATATCTAACAATCCAGGATAGCAGCGGGAAACAGCAGGAAACAGGCGCTGGAATAAGGGAATTTCCCGCAAAAAAAATGGAAGGTTGACTGCTATGCTCTGAGGGTTGGGGCCCAGTACACCCACCTTAACCCAGCCAAAGTTGCAGGGAACTGCAAGCAACAACATGAAAGCCTTGCCCAGGTTTGTCCCTCCTTGGGGGCAGGATGAGGAATGAGGATAGGATCCCTAACTTTGGGGGAGAGAGAGAGAGAAGCAGAGCGGAAATACAGAAATAAAGGACAAACTGTCCTGTATTGAATCATTTTTACGTTGAAACCCAGGACGATCCTGTATTACACAGGGCTGCTGTGAAGATTAACTAGAGAAGAATGGGTGCAGCAAACACCATGGAGGAAAACGCTTCCCAAAAGCAGGCTAAACAGCGCTTCATTAGAATGATTTTTAAAAATGTCTTTCCACCTAATAATTCATCACAGTGTCGTAAAGTTGTGGTCTTTCACCTGGTTAACACAGAATTTCTCCACACTTAACTGTCAAACAGCACTCAACCTAATGCCCAATTTTCTGACAAATTAGGTACTCCTCATCAAATCTATTATTAAACAAATATGAAGCAGCTGTAACCCTCAAAGTGTGATCATTTCTAAATCCATTCCAGTCCACCCTCTTTTCCACCGCCTCCCTATAGTTTTACTCACTTGATTAAGTCCAACCAGTTTTATCACTAAACTATTCATTTAATTTAGCAATCCACTAAAGCTTCCATTAAAATGCACCATGTGTGCCCCTTCTTGGGCCTTTAATAATTACCCACGTCTACTGTGTCTTCTAATCTCTTTCTTAATGAGCATCCCAAGCCCTTAATAATTTAAAAGGATGTCAAGACAAGTCTCAATTAAAGAGAGTTTTTTTCAGAAGCACATGCAATGACAAGCGTTAAACCAATCGAAGGGAACAACAATGATAATCTTTATTAGCAAAAGGTAGAGGAAAGAGAGAGAGAAAGAAATCACATGGGTTACAAAGCAAGGGGGTGTCTCACACGGGCATATTTATCCTACATACATGGGGATGGATTTACTGTCCTGTTACAAAATCCAAACCCTTGACTTTGTAATAAATTATGTGAAGTGTGCACACATAATTATTACATATGCAAACTTGATTCTGGTGTAAATATTCAGCAGTCTTGATGGTTTCTGTGTGAAATATTTGGACAAGAACCTGGGTGGTAGATGCTTAAAATGAATGAAAGAAAAGTATGGAGGGATATCTGAGGTGAAGTAGAGATGAAAAGGCTGTGTTAGTTTGCAGATGTGAGCTGTATTTGCACACAGTTTGTTGAGATATTCCTAACAGGGTTTGTGTGTGTGTGTGGTTTTTTTTACTTATTCTATTTATCCTGGGAAACCATAACCTGGGAGGGGATGCAGGCTGTTGATTTGATACCATCATGATCATGTGGGTGGTGTGAAAGACTTGAGAAAGATCTATCCTACAATAAACACTCACCTGGAAACCCCCTGTATCAGGTACATTGGCTACAGGTATTCAGGGTCTCAAACGGATATTTCACTACCTGATCCTTTTAATCACAAGTGCCCAGAGAGCGAACCTGAGCCTTCCTCTATGCAGAGCTTGTGCTTTGGGTAGAGGCCATAGCTCCATGGCAAACCATCGGGTGACAGTTTATGAGACAACCCTGTTCCTCAGGGTTATCAAGGAATTTCCCTCCACACTGAACCACCAGGAAAGTACAGTAGCTAAAGGAAGGAATTCACAACACACAGGAGAGGGCCTTCTCAGTGGCTGCTCTGGAACTTCCTTCCTGGAGAAGCTAGACCGGCTCCCTCCTTGTCCCTTTGCCAGCAGCTGAAGACCTTTTTGTTTCAACAGCCTTTTGGGAAATGACTGCTTTTCATGAAAGGGCTGGTGCCATGCTGTTTATGTTATACTTATTTGTATGTTTTAAACACATTTTACAGATGTAGAAAGTTTTAACTCTATTAATGCTTAACTATTTTTTAATAATTGATTTTTCTATGTTTTTAGCAATTCTCATCTGTAAGCAACTTGAGTCCCGTCAGGGAAAAAGGAGGGTGTGACTGACAGCAGAGCCAGACCAGAGTCTGATGGTGCAGTTCCTCTGCGTCACCCGAGGGCTGGAGCCTCTCTCTGATTGGCTACAGAGTCAGTTGGCCACAGAGGGGGTGGAGCCAGCATTTTGAGGGGGATATAAATGGAGCCGTTACTGAGGGAGTTGGTTAGATAGGTTTTGGTTTTGAGATAGGGCTAAGGTTCAGCTTAAGAGATAGGGTTTGATTGGAGTTGGGAAATAGGGAGTGAGATAAGGAGGAGAACTGGTTCTGAGTGAAGTTAAAGATACCCACTGAGGAGTCTATCCATAGCGAGAGCACAGAGGCTCACAGCTTGGAGAGGGAGACCAGGTTGAGGGTCTGGGAAAGGAATACAGACAGGAGTGTCCTGGGAGGGTTGAGTCTGAGCTGGGAGAGGTAGATCCTGTGGGAATTCAGGCTCCCTGGGTCTCACTCTAGCCAGGAAGGGGGAGGTCTTCTAGGCACTGAAGACTCCCGACCCAGTGACAAGGGGTGAGGGGATCCCCTGGGTCTGTTATACCATTCACAATACCTCAGTTGTGGGATGGTTAGGAGAAGGGCTAACTGAGGAGAAGTGCCTCTCGCTCATGAACCAAAGTACTAAGGTGTGAAGGAAGCTGTGTGGTGTTGAAAGTATTTAGCTGTAATCTCTAAGTGACAGGAACTGAGTTGAGCATTTTACCATCTATTCTGGAAAGCTGAATATTTATCTACCTGAAGTGTACCAACTGATTTTTAATAAGTGCAGTTTAAGAGGAGCTGTGCCTATTGTGTTGTGTTTAAGCCTGAGACATCTTAAACAAGTTAACTTCTACCTGAAAGAACGCATTTCCTGACTCACTTCGTTTCATAAACCTCTTTTGTTCAATAACTTTTCTTGTTTGTTTGTTCAACTCCTGCCTGAGACTCTAAATCATCACGTTTTCCCTCACACAATCCCTGACTAGACAATCTGTGGTAAATTGTAGAATGATGTGTAATTGCTGTACTGTGAGCTGGGTGCTCTATATTTAATAGGGGGCAGTTAGCAGGAGTGGATCCGCCACCTTATTAATTGGTGGTATTCAGTGGTGTGTCTGCTACAGTGGGGTATAAATAAATAAATAAATGCAACAACACAAGTCATATAGATTAAAAGACGATAGTGCACAAGGACATTTACAGCACAACCCTATGTATTTTTAGGTAGACATATGTCTTACTAAATTCAGTGAGACTTACTTGCAGGTAAGTGTGCATAGGTGTGCAGTCTATACATGCAACAGGCATGCAAAGTTTTCAGATTATTACAAAGAAAATATCTGGCTCTCAAGAATGAATCAGAAACTAGGCTAAGCAACAGTATATAATGGAAGATGTATTTGCTTCTTTCATATATTAAATTTGTTTTCCATCTTTCCATCAATTAGTGCTCAAGGCGACTAGCAGCAATAAAATGCAGATATGGGGGAGGTCTGCGTTGCATACAAAAGGTCCCAAACTTAACTCCTGACCTCTCCTGGTATGGCTGGGAAAGTCCACAATCTGAAACCTTGGGGATCTGCTGCTACTCAGTATAGAAAGTGCTGAGTAATATAAGGCAGCTTCCTATATTGTTGAATACCATAAAACATCACAAAATACACAACATGATTAAAGCATGGCAGATTAAACATGTAAATAAAAACAAGTCAATACAACTGTATCATTTTTACAGTGGCTACATGTCAGCTTGTGGGCCCAAAGCCTAGCTAAATAAAAATAGCTTTGCCTGCCAAATGAAGGTCCTCAAATATGGAGTTTATGAAATATGGAGTTTATGAAAGAGAAAGAAAATGAGGGGGGGAGGGCAAGCGTTGTGGGAAGCTACTTCTCCCCCACCCTCTGCTCTCAAAGATCATGCAGATAACTATGTTCAGAACTGGGGCTTCTGGGCTACACTGGCACAAAACCGCTTGTCTCTAAAGCCTCTGGACCTGTTGCTCTCTGAGACATAGCTGTCAACTTTCAGATTTGAAAATAAGGGATCAGCAGCCTCGAAAATAAGGGATCAGCAGCATCACCTGTCCCGGGAACAGTCTACGGGATATCTAACAATCCAGGATAGCAGCGGGAAACAGCAGGAAACAGGCGCTGGAATAAGGGAATTTCCCGCAAAAAAAATGGAAGGTTGACTGCTATGCTCTGAGGGTTGGGGCCCAGTACACCCACCTTAACCCAGCCAAAGTTGCAGGGAACTGCAAGCAACAACATGAAAGCCTTGCCCAGGTTTGTCCCTCCTTGGGGGCAGGATGAGGAATGAGGATAGGATCCCTAACTTTGGGGGAGAGAGAGAGAGAAGCAGAGCGGAAATACAGAAATAAAGGACAAACTGTCCTGTATTGAATCATTTTTACGTTGAAACCCAGGACGATCCTGTATTACACAGGGCTGCTGTGAAGATTAACTAGAGAAGAATGGGTGCAGCAAACACCATGGAGGAAAACGCTTTCCAAAAGCAGGCTAAACAGCGCTTCATTAGAATGATTTTTAAAAATGTCTTTCCACCTAATAATTCATCACAGTGTCGTAAAGTTGTGGTCTTTCACCTGGTTAACACAGAATTTCTCCACACTTAACTGTCAAACAGCACTCAACCTAATGCCCAATTTTCTGACAAATTAGGTACTCCTCATCAAATCTATTATTAAACAAATATGAAGCAGCTGTAACCCTCAAAGTGTGATCATTTCTAAATCCATTCCAGTCCACCCTCTTTTCCACCGCCTCCCTATAGTTTTACTCACTTGATTAAGTCCAACCAGTTTTATCACTAAACTATTCATTTAATTTAGTAATCCACTAAAGCTTCCATTAAAATGCACCATGTGATCCGCCACCTTATTAATTGGTGGTATTCAGTGGTGTGTCTGCTACAGTGGGGTATAAATAAATAAATGCAACAACACAAGTCATATAGATTAAAAGACGATAGTGCACAAGGACATTTACAGCACAACCCTATGTATTTTTAGGTAGACATATGTCTTACTAAATTCAGTGAGACTTACTTGCAGGTAAGTGTGCATAGGTGTGCAGTCTATACATGCAACAGGCATGCAAAGTTTTCAGATTATTACAAAGAAAATATCTGGCTCTCAAGAATGAATCAGAAACTAGGCTAAGCAACAGTATATAATGGAAGATGTATTTGCTTCTTTCATATATTAAATTTGTTTTCCATCTTTCCATCAATTAGTGCTCAAGGCGACTAGCAGCAATAAAATGCAGATATGGGGGAGGTCTGCGTTGCATACAAAAGGTCCCAAACTTAACTCCTGACCTCTCCTGGTATGGCTGGGAAAGTCCACAATCTGAAACCTTGGGGATCTGCTGCTACTCAGTATAGAAAGTGCTGAGTAATATAAGGCAGCTTCCTATATTGTTGAATACCATAAAACATCACAAAATACACAACATGATTAAAGCATGGCAGATTAAACATGTAAATAAAAACAAGTCAATACAACTGTATCATTTTTACAGTGGCTACATGTCAGCTTGTGGGCCCAAAGCCTAGCTAAATAAAAATAGCTTTGCCTGCCAAATGAAGGTCCTCAAATATGGAGTTTATGGAGTTGGAATGGCCTCTCTTAACAAGGAATTTCAGAGACTGGGAGCAGCCACTAAGAAGGCCCCTCTCAAACACCTGCCAGATACATGTGAATTACAAAGCATGAGTGAACTGCATGGGGGTTAGGAGCATGTTGTTTATGTGTGTTATACCTTGAGCATCTTTTAGCAAAAGATGAAGTATAAATGTAAAAAATGGGAACTACTTTTCAAAATTATCAGAGTACCTCCTCCTCTACCCGCATGGCTTCAACAGGCCATTATACTGTACCCATACACCATTCCTTCCAGTAGCACCTTAAAGACCAACTAAGTCAGTTCTTGGTATGAGCTTTCGTGTGCATGCACACTTCTTCAGATACACAGTATCTGAAGAAGTGTGCATGCACACGAAAGCTCATACCAAGAACTGACTTAGTTGGTCTTTAAGGTGCTACTGGAAGGAATTATTATTATTTTTTTACTATGGCAGACCAACACGGCTACCTATCTGTAACCATACACCATTGTACATGGAGGCCACAATGTCCTTGTGAATGAGAGGCAGTAATAAAAATAGTGGCCATGGGCAGTTATCAGAATGAGGTTCCATGGCTAACTTCTCATTATTCAGCTGTATGTGCCTAGCACGTTATTTGACTTATCAGAAATTGTTGACTAGATTGCTATGATGGGATAATGAGCTGCTTGTGCGTAAAGCTTGATCCCTCCGGGTTTTGGCTAGCCAGCCAACCTCTGTCTCTAACGGAGCCCCCAAAGCATGGCTCCGTCAGTCGCTGGTAGAATCTGACAGTGGGCGTCTACGGAACCTATTCCAACATAAAAGTTCCTTGACGGAAACGTGTCGTCTGGATTCTCGGCGCGACAGTTTCCGGCGAGGAGTGGGGGTGCTTATGGGAGGATCTGAAACTCCTCCGCTGTTACTGCTGGAAGAGTCCCTGAGCCATGCCTCCATCTCTCTCTCCTTAAGACTTCCCGATTTTCCCCTACTGGTGCCTTCCTCCGCTGCTGACTCTCTCCTGCCTTCTGAGAGCCTCTCCACCTCCTGTCTTTCCGATGGCAGTTCCCTGACAATTGCATTGCTTTCTTCGAGGTTATTTTTATGAATCATCAACTACTGCTTCCATACCAAGATTTTTACACCCCACTTCTGCTCATTATCTGCTGATCAGGAGTAAGTTACTCCCGATAACAACATAAGAAAGGAAAGAACTCATTGGTGAGACAACAGAAACCCACTGGAAAGTCAGCTGAAGTGATAGGAAGATATAGCGGAAATATGCTGGAACCAGTTAAATGGAATGGATAAAAGATCAGGCAGAGATGGTTCCATTGGTTCCAGAAAGATCTTATAGTTTGACAGCTCCCAATCTGCCCACATTACTTTCCCATGTTCTGGAATTAAAAATATAATCCTGCCAGTGACATGCAGGATACTGTTCAAAAAATTACAAAGGCTCTCTGTAAGCCAAGACCATAAGGAAGGGCTGGAACTCAGTTTCAGAGCATCTGCTTTGCACGCAGGCAGTCCCAGGTTCAATCTTCAGGTAAGTCTGAAAACCTAGAGAGGTGCTAACCAATCAGCATAGACTATACTGAGCTAGTGTTTCCCAGACTTGGGTCTCCAGACTACAACTCCCATCATCCCTAGCTAGCAGGACCAGTGGTCAGGGATGAAGGGAATTGGAGTCCAAAAACAGCTGGAGACCCAAGTTTGGGAAACACTGAGCTAGATGGATGAATGATCTGATTTGGCTTCCTATATGGGACCTGATGGCACTATCTGACCTCTGTTCTGCCTTCCAGATAAGCATCAAGTGTCTTTCTTCTGTTCCTTCCTACGCCTTTCTAATTTTATCCTGCGGCTTCCATATTTTCTGTTTGCTTTGCATTGTCCCAAATATGACTCCTTGAGGGTCAGCAAAGTGCATAACCTAAAGTCTGCCTATGGATGTAATTTCCTAAGGTGCAGCTAGCTCAGACAAGAGAACTGAGAAGGAACCAAAATGTAAGAGGTCAGTAATTGGCTGTCTGACCTTCAACTCAGCATAACTATAATCTGTTCTGGCTAGCGTACTCTCTGGAAGAAGTGTGAACAGCTGTTCCAATTGGCCGCTCTAAGTGCAGTGGTATGGGGAATTGGCCAACCTCTTTACGTCCTATTTTCCTCGTGCTGAGTGCTATGATGCCACACTGCTTGGAAACACACATTTCTGTCATATTTTCAAGACTTTCTCAACAACTATTTGTTTGATTCTAACACATGTCCTGGTCACATAGTGTGGGGGAAATCATCACTCAGTGTGACAATGTGATTGGACCTTTGCTTGTCTGCCCTTGAGCTCCCATTTGTCACACAGCATAACTTGCTTTTTGCACCACTGAAGCACAAATGGTAAATATATTTCACATACAGACTGAATAACGTGCTCCCAGCTTTTCCATGCCTTTCTTGCTTTGCACAGAATTGAAGTTTTCTCATAAACAGCACCACTGTAATCCAGTGGAATCACTCCAGTTGAACAGGCTCAGGCTGAAGCAAGAGTTCTAATTTGGAATCAGCTGGAAGAGACTCTGATTGGTCAGCCCTTTCTGGATTGCGATGGGAGGGAGAAGGAGAGATAAGTACATGATTCAATGGAACGTTGACTTCTTTTGAGGCTGCTTTTCTACAGAAGCATTAGTAGGTGCTTGGATTCCTATGCCAGGAGCCCATAATTGCAGCGCTTCTCCATGCAAGCGTTGCCTGGGGCAATCCTAACATGAGCAAAGAACCGTACAGTGGCCTGAGCCTTCCTCTCATGTGGCCTGGGGCTTACAAGATTATCCTAGGAAGGAGCAAAACTACAGCAACTCCCAAGCCACCAGTGCAATGTAAGAAGGACCCCAAATTTGGGGTGTGACAGAGGATTCTGGAAACAGATATTTTCACTCTCGGGTCCCAACAGGATGCTCGCCAGGCCAGAAGTGGCATTGGTTTTGGCTTGGCTCACAAAGCCTGTCTTAACTGAGAATTGCATGTGCCAGCTGAATCTCACTCTCAGCACTGGCTCCCTCCCAACAGAGCGAGGTAAACCAATCCCAGGGGTGACCCTCAGATTCTGTTCACTTTGGCCAGGGCCCTAGAGCTCTGGTCCTAGCAGAGTGAGATCCCAGCTGTAACTTCCTTTTGTTGCGCATGAAGTTACACTGGCTAAGGGAATGGTGTGTGATTATACAGATATATATAATAACTCAGAACTTTGGCTACGTCAATTGAAGGTTTCTAAATCATAACAGTGTGTCAGCAGAGTGATCCTACAGGGCTCTGCTACTGGTTCCTAAGCCCTGATGAGCTCATGACAGCAGAACTACAGGTGCGACAATGGGTTTTCATCCTCCTCTCTTGACAATTTTTCCTTTTAAAAAATTTCCATTCATTAGTTCCAGGGAAAGCAAGTAGCTGGACTTCTCCCACTCTTGCATTCTGGGTCATGTCCAGTGAAGGAGGGGGCCTTGGATGTAACGGATCCAAGGTCTTCCTTCCCCTGGCACACACCGGAACACCTCCAAACGCCTCAACAATGGGGAGGCCTCTGGGGTGGGTCTCCTTCTCCACCTGCAAACCTCATTCTCTTCCTGCTGAGGGGAAGGTCCACACAGTCCTCTGGCCCCTGGGTCTCACAGGTACCACGCAATTGCAGCCTAAGTTGTGAGAAATTTAGATGAAACAATACGAACAAGGCCCAGAGTTCCCAAGTATCCCTACAACATCAAATTAGCACATACTTTTAAAAGAAAAATAAGTCGCTAAGGAAACATTTAAATGTCAAGCTTTAAAGTGGCAATTATAAACAATAATGAGGACTTTTTTAATTATGAAAAATACCATGACAGTATGCTTTTAAATTATATATAATGGAAAACAAGGTGAGTCACATAATCATACTCCATTTGACACATAACAATCTTCTTCAGCAATCTTCCTCCTGCCTCCATGTCAAGACTGCACAAAGGGGGCAGGATCCCCCGGGGGGACGTGAACATGCATCTCATCTGCCACTTTGAAAACCCATCTGCACTCACTCACCCACAAGAACTGCATCTTTTGAAGCCACTTAACTTACTGTCGAACAAGTGCTGGTTAAGACATAATCAAATATTCATTGAATCTCTCTTAGTATATTTAAGGAACAAGCTAACCAGATTGAAGGCCTCAGAGATAGAATATTTATGATAAAACTTCAAATCCCCTCGGAAGTTTGTTGTACAGAACCTGAGAGGGGAGTAGGCTCAAAGTGTTGTGGATTTGCTGTTCTGTGTGAAGTAAATTGTTGTAGGGTTTTCATTGCAAGTTTATAATAACATACCCTACAAGTGCCCCTATTTTCCAGGGGCAGTCATGGAAATGCGAAAGACATCCCAACTTCTGATATGATCCCAGAATGTCTCTATTTCCCCCATCAGTGCCTCCACCAAGCTCAGGGAGAAGGATGAGCTGCCGCTTCTCCTGAGTGGCAGCAGCAGTGTTGGCCATGAGTGAGCACCTTGTGCTTCTCCACAACCACCATTGCTGGCCTCCTGCCTTGGCCAGTTTGTAGCAGCTGCTGTAGAGCGGGCAAGGAGGAGCTGCTGGGGCCCAGCCTTGCATGATCCACCAGCTCTGAAGGGCAGACACAGTGGTGTAGCGTGGGTTGTCAGCACCCGGGGCAAGGCAAGTAATTTGCGCCCCCTAACCCGTGGATTTGCGCCCCCAGATGTTGCACCCGGTGCGGCTGGCCCCCCCTGCACCCCCCACACTACGCCACTGGGCAGACAGAGGGCAGGTCTGTCCTTGGCAGGAAGAAAGGGGGGGCAGAGCGGAGTGCAAGGAGTCTGAATTTTGTTTAAAAAATGCTTTGTGCATCCATGTCTAATCTTGTCCATTTCTAAAATATATTTATTGGTGTGCATTTTCCTTTTTGTAAAACTACCAAAGAATAAAATAAAATACAATTCTTTTATAAGGCTGGCATCAAGAACAGTGTGCATGAAGTCACTTGAACAAAATTGTACTAATTTGGAAATAATTTGTATAATTGGGTTGAAATTAGGAAAATCAATAAAAAAGAATTGTGTATGTCAGGCTTTGGGGAATCAGATCCCTCCCCCGGTGGCAGTAAATACGGATCAAAGGAAAGGAGCGTTCTTACCAGTTAGTTTCTTTAATAATCGCAGTGAGAGACAAAGGAATGCATCTCTCTCTAGAAATGGCAATGCTCCCAGTAAAGGTTCACCCCCTCCATCCCCATTAATCTATGTCACTCCTACGTCGGGCTTGTTGTCACTGAGGTCTCTGTTCTATCACTCTCAAAGCCCATCTAGTCCTAGGCGAATGGGGGTCAGGAATGCTGTCCGAGGACACGGAATCTGCCAGCTCTCCTGGTGTTTCCTCCTCTAGCTGTTCCTGACCCAGTATTTCCCAGCTTTCCCCCTCTGCACTATGCCCCTCTGCAAACCACTGTACTAAATCAATGGTGTCCTCCTGCCCTTGGGAAGGTTCAGGAGAGGGGAGGGCAGCTCCCACCATTCCTCCTCAGTCCAGCCCCTGACAGTGTAGAAATAGATATAGATATAAATATAGATTCTCTCAGGACACCGGAGTTTTTCTTAGGACAGGAAAGGGTGTGTGTGGTGTGTCCCAATGGTGTAGTGGTGATGAAAATGCTCTATGGGGGTGGTGGGATAGGGGGGTTGAAGAGGGTCAGTTGAGGGGAGTGAGAAATGCCCCTGAAGAATGTTGGAGGAAAGCATTTGAATTCATCAAATATATGAACTTTGTCATCGTTCAGTCATCTTAGTCGTGCTTGACTCTCCGTTACCCCATGCCTTGGAATTTCTTCTCAAAGCTTCTCTTTTTGTCCATGGAGTGTTCATGGCAAAAGTCACTTTAGACACAACCAAGAAGTTGGGCATGTCCAGTAGCACTTTCCACTTTTTTTCTTCTGAACACCTGTGGTGCAACATCGGATAAATGCAATTTATGGTAAACGAGCAGTCTCACGCCTAAAAATCACTGCAGTTTTGAAAGATTCAGACCACCATCTTAATCCACCATCCCAACATAGATGAGTCTGAGACAGAGGAAGACACACAGGATGTGTTAGAGGCGGAGGAAGAGACTGTTGAGGCAAGGGATGGGCCAGTCAAATCCCTGCCATTCCCCGTCCTGCAGTCTCCTAGAACCAGGAGGGACTTGAAGAGGGAAGAGCAGTGATGGCTTCTGTGTATGATAAGCCTCAGGCTGTATGCATCAGATAAGCTGGTGGAGGGGCATGTTCCCACTGTTGCTGAAACTGCTCCACAAGACAAAGTCCTGGGGACGGTTGCCTAGAGGTTAGAAGTATTTGTGGGGGGGTGTTTACGAAGTATCGTAGAAGTTGCTGTAAAGAATTAGCTATCAGATGTGTGCCTTCCTTGACTGTGGGTCCCTAGGACAGGGCAGTAGCTAGTCCTTCACCCCTCCTCTTTCTCCTCCCAGATCCTGGGGTTAAGCCTCCTCTTCCTGTCATGCGACCTCTGCAGTCTTGGCCAGTGCTTTTTTTCTGGGCGGATGCAGGGGTACACCTAAGCATTTTGTAAACCATCTATTATTGGTCATTCCCTCCCATCTTTGGAAGAACTGTACGGTTCCCGTTGTCTTAGGAAAGCAAATAATATCCTGCAGGATGCATCTCACCCGGGACACAGTCTGTTTGTACTACTGCCTTCTGGCAGGAGATACAGAAACATCAAGTCAAGGACAAATAGACTGAAAAATAGTTTCTATCCAAGAGCTGTGGCCTTCTTAAATGCAGTAACTCGATAGTGTGACCTGGGAGTTTGATGGGTGTGGGTGTGGGTGTGGCTGGAATGTGGTTTGTTTGGTTGTTGTTGTTGTGTTGCTTTTGTTGTTTTTAAGGGATGGCATCCAATTTCGTTGCACTTGTGCAATGTTGCACTTGTGTAATGACAATAAAGAATCTATCTATCTATCTATCTATCTATCTAAATCGGTTTGGCCTCATTGAGGGGCAGTATTTCAATATGAGTAGAAAAATGAGAGTACCCCTAAACTTTTAAAAAAGCATTGGTCTTGGCCATTCCCTTGCTAGGGTCTATTTCTCCAACATATTCCCCGTGGGTAAAAAACTGGTGAAGCTTTGCAGTGTTGTAAGATTGTTGAAAAACCTAGACAGCATCTGACAAACCTATACAGCATCTTAAAAAGCAGAGACATTACCTTGCCAACAAAGGTCCGTATAGTAAAAGCTATGGTTTTCCCAGTAGTGATGTATGGAAGTGAAAGCTGGACCATAAAGAAGGCTGATCGCCGAAGAATTGATGCTTTTGAATTATGGTGCTGGAGGAGACTCTTGAGAGTCCCATGGACTGCAAGAAGATCAAACCTATCCATTCTGAAGGAAATCAGCCCTGAGTGCTCACTGGAAGGACAGATCCTGAAGCTGAGGCTCCAATAATTTGGCCACCTCATGAGAAGAGAAGACTCCCTGGAAAAGACCCTGATGTTGGCAAAGATTGAGGGCACAAGGAGAAGGGGATGACAGAGGACGAGATGGTTGGATAGTGTTCTCGAAGCTACCAGCATGGGTTTGACCAAACTGCGGGAGGCAGTGGAAAACAGAAGTGCCTGGCGTGCTCTGGTCCATGGGGTCACGAAGACTCGGACACGACTAAACGACTAAACAACAACAACAAGATTGTGAGAGGAGGACGCAACAGGTATGTGCCTGAACAAGAAGGGCACATGGCTGTTGCATCCTCCTCACGCAGCCCTGAAGCATCGCAAAGTGGCACGGGCCTGGTAGAACAGCATGAATGCACTCCTTGGGCATGCGTATGTTGCGTCTGCCAAAGGCTGTGGACAGGCAGGGACTCAGGGGCATGGAACTGGCAGGGAGCTGAGGAGTAAAATGCGTCCCCCCCCCCCAAATGTGCCTGGTGCCACAGGCGACCCCACTGCCTTGAGGGGAATGTCTGCCTCTGAACTACGAGCTTGCCATTTCCCATTCAGAAGGTCTACAAAGCTCAGAATTCTCTTTGATCAGCCCAATTCTATTCTTGGATAATCAAGTTCCCCTTCTATCATTCATTGAACAGAGGGAATTGTCCAATGCTTCTCCATGCTTTCATTACCTCCAGACTTCAGTACTGTGATGTGGTACATTATGTTCATGTGGGGCTATGCTTGAAGTTGCTTCAGCTAGTGCAAAATGTTGTTTCACATCTCTGGTAAAGATATTGAGTGACGCAAGCAAATACAGCCAATATGCCAACACTGGTTGCCTGCAGGCTTCTGGACTCAGTTTGAAGTAGCAGATCATATCTTTAAAGCCTGTTTTGGCTTGGGCTCTGCATATCCAAAAGACTGCATTTTCTTGTATTTGTGCAAGAAATTATGCTTTGTTTGTATTGTGCTTTGTTTGGCAACTTTCATGTGAAGTAAAGAACTATTGCAGCTAGAAGCAGAGTCTTTTAAAAGGTGTGGAACAATCTACCCCAGAGATGCAAAATTCAGATTCCTTATTTATTTTTATTTTGTTTATCAATATTTAATTGTATTTTAATGATTTCCCCCCCCCCCTATATTTTTAGCAGTTTTTTCTTTCATATGTCAAACACCTTGAGTCCTGTCAGGGTACGTCATTTTGCAAGGATGGTGGCCTGTTGGTTTATTCTTCTCTTCGCTAGCATGCTGTCTTTTTGAAGCATGAACTCAGGGCGAAAAGGAGAAACAAGCTAAGAGGAAGGCACGCTTGGCAAATCCACACCGTGATCAGCTCCTGCCTGGAAATCAATGTCCCTGCTGTGGAAGGACGTGTGGATCCAGAATTGGCCTCCACACTCACTGTTAAGACTGTTTCCATGGAAGACAATCGGCTATGAGTGATGCCAAAGAAAGAAGCTGTCTTTTTGTAGATTTTTCTTGATTCTTGTTTTATGACATTTTAACTTGCTTTACTTTTTATGCTAATACATTTGAGCTGGCCTAGCAAAAGCAATTTTTTAAATCACTAAATACACATACGCTTGGCATAGCTTTGAAACACACATTTTTTTGTTGAGCGTTTAATCACGTACTTGAACTACACAGTCTTTTTTCCTTCTTACACACAGACTCACTCCGTCATGCAGAGGACATGTAAGACATCCTATCTAGTGGCGTTAAAGTTTGCGTCAGACTTTGCATGGCCATGGAACATGCCATTTGTATTTGACTTTTCTCTCTTTGTTATCTGTTGGTTTAAATTCTTGCGCCAGAAAGGAGGAATAATGTCACTGTAATTTGTAAAGGGTAATACCAAAGTTCACACTGATAGGAGAAGCATGTGGGGCTTTAAGTTTGCAGTGTCTCCATATACCCCTTCTTTCTGTCAAAGAAAATCTAATTTACATGAGTCCTCCTTTCCTGCTCTCTGCTCCACCTTTCCCAGTATACTGGAATACCAAACAAAGCAATCAAACTGGCAGATGAGTCAGAATTGCTCATTGTATTCCATTCACATATGTAAAAAAAAGGATGCCATTTCTGCTCTCATTATTTATTGATGTCAAGAGGTGCAATTTAAAATTCTGCTCTTTAATTTTTTTTTCTTTTACTGTCAGAGGGATTTTCTCCTCCCCCTCAAAAAAAATTACAAATTACTTGAAGCACCAAGACACTGTAATATGCTTAAAGAAATAATTTAGGTTTAACATTTTAAACAGTTTGTTCTTTTGTTTAGACAAAAGGGGAAAATATTTTAACCCCTGAGACCCAATTCTCTTTGCATTCTTTCTAGATAAATTTAAATTAAGTAGGGATTTAAAGTGTGTGTGTGTGTGTGTGTGTGTGTGTGTGTGTGTAGAGAACAAATTATTTCTTCAAAATAATCCCCTCTGCACTTCATCAGCAATGATGTTTTCATATCTGAGGAAACTGGAGAGAATAGATCTACGGGTTCTGCTGTTCTGTGTCTTTTGGTCTTCAAGCAACAGCTCTAAATGGCCTACATTTCAACAAATTGTGCTATATGAATGGTGCTGTAGGGCACCAGGCAACAATATTAACTGCCTAAAATAAAAACTAAAAAGGATAGCATGTATACAGCAAGGTTGGTGAATCTGTAGCCCTCCAGATGTTGTTGGACTCCATCTTGCCTCAGCCCCAGCATGACCCATGGGAACTGTGGTCCAACCACATCTGCAGGAACACAGGTATCCCATGCCTGGTGGCGGCTGCAGCCCATTGGGGCTCATAAGATGGAAGGCAGGGAGATGAATAGCAGGTGGAGCAGGAGCCACTCTGGGCGGGCAGGATTTGTCAGGCTTGCTGAAGATCCAAACTAAACAAACTCCTGTATTGCAAAGAGAACGTCAGCAATGTCTAAGCAACATGATGACCATGTACATATGCAATAAACAATCTTTTATAGAATTCCTTCAAACCATAACAAGTCCAAAATGAAATCTTTAGTCTCAAAGTCTCTGAAAATCGTTTAATGAAGCGAGGTACCAGACTTTGTATGATGACAGACAAGCTGTGAAGCTTTGTGTATTCAGCAAGTATGATGTCCAAAACTGAACCGTGATTCCGGATATAGACTACTGTTTCGTAGAATTCTTCGTCAGCGTGGTGGGAGGATATAGAATTGCTTCATAAACCGAAAATAAATTTTTACAGACGATGACCTGCATGCACATATCACTTTACAAAAATTATAAACTATAATACAAACAGTAATGAAAAAGAGTACATACCCCATCTTATTTGAATGAATGTATGTAAATGAAAGGGATGCGGGTGGCGCTGTGGGTAAAAACTCAGCGCCTAGGACTTGCCGATCGCATGGTCGGCGGTTCAAATCCCCGCAGCGGGGTGTGCTCCCGTCGTTTGGTCCCAGCGCCTGCCAACCTAGCAGTTCAAAAGCACCCCCGGGTGCAAGTAGATAAATAGGGACCACTTACCAGCGGGAAGGTAAACGGTGTTCCGTGTGCTGCGCTGGCTCGCCAGATGCAGCTTGTCATGCTGGCCACATGACCCGGAAGTGTCTGCGGACAGCGCTGGCTCCCGGCCTATAGAGTGAGATGAGCGCACAACCCTAGAGTCTGTCAAGACTGGCCCATACGGGCAGGGGTACCTTTACCTTTATGTAAATGAAAATATCAAATTCTGTGGAACAGTGCTCATGTAATAATGTAACAATATTTTTTGAAACATATATAAAGCCAACTCCAGGTGGTACTAATAACAAGGAGGTTGGGTTTAAAGGTACAGTGCAAAGTAACAATACAGCACCTATTATTGTATATGTACACAGTCATCCTGTTGCCTACACATTGCTGAAGATCCAAACTATACATTTAAAGTGCATGCAATGCACATTCAAAGCACATTCTTCGGAGGAAGCCATGCGTTCTGTGTGTTGAATGTGGTGTAAATTTATGGTGTGAATCTGCGCTGAAAGTCCAGCTGACCAGCAGTGGCACACAGCTGTAAGCAGGAAGGCTCCACGGACTTTTTATATGCTAATACTGTGGCTTGGCTTGGCTTGATAACCTTCAGGCCAACATAAATAAATAGGGTGAATCCCTCTTTTCAACAAAATAGCTCGACCTTTGGTAACTATATTCCTCTAGCTAGATTCAAATGTTACCACACTGCTTCTTAAAATATCTGCTCAGTGAGTCACCAAGTGGGTCTGCTGAATCATGTGACCATGACACACCCCTGTACTGATGGCTCAAGGAAAGGGAGAACTAACATCAATGCTCCCTCCATGGTCTGTCTGATCAGTAACTGAATCCAGTCATTGGGAAATCATTTTCTGCAGCAACCGTGCCTGGCTAGGCCCTTAGATTGGATTAATATGACCACTTTTTCCTCTATGGGACACAAAAGAAATCAGCTCATGATGAAAGAGAAAATAGAAAGCTCTGCAAATCTACCTTTACATTGATTGTTTCTTTGTTTGTTTGTTTGGAGACTGATATACTTCCTTTCAGGACTGCTATCCTCAGAAGGCAACGTGTCCTCAGCTGAATTTTCAGACTGAATCTTCACTCTACTCCTTTAAAATGAGCTGTCAAAACATCAGTAGGACACAGCACTTAGAAAAAGAATTAATAAAAGACAGATTGAAATAAAAGCACTTAGAAAAAGAATTAACAGAACATGGGTTGAAATAAAAATGTCTTGAGGGTCTTTAAAAAGGTTAGGCAGCCCACAAAGCAGGCACAATGGCCTAAAGCAAAAATCTAAGGCCACTTCGTGTAGTATACCAGCATATCTGAAGGAGTGTCTCCACCCCCATCGTTCTGCCCAGACACTGAGGTCCAGCGCCGAGGGCCTTCTGGCGGGTCCCTCATTGCAAGAAACGAGGTTACAGGGAACCAGGCAGGGAACCTTCTCGGTAGTGGCACCCACTCTGTGGAGCACCCTCCCATCACATGTCAAGGAGATAAAGAACTACACAATTTTAGAAGACATCTGAAGGCAGTCCTGTTTAGGGAAGTTTTTAATGTTTGATTTTTTTTTGCTTTATTATTATTAATAATAATATTCTGTTGGGAGCTGCCCAGAGTGGCTGGAGAAACTCAATCAGATGGGTGGGGTATGAATAAATAATAATAATAATAATTTATTATTATTATTATTATTATTATTATTATTATTATTATTATTATATACTTGGAGTGTGAAACCAGGACAACCACAGAACAGCCCCTCCATCTCTCATCTTAGACTTAGACAGTAATCGAGAACAACATAATAGTTGATGGTATCAAAAACTACTGATAGTTCAAGGGGAACACAAAGTCATATGCCACCTCTATCTTAGGATGTAAATGATACAGCAGGAACCCAAAGCTGTTTTCCTATCAAATGAATACCTGAGACCAGAATGATAGGGATCCAGATAACTGCTTATATCAAAAGTATGGAGCTAAGTATGCCACTACGTGTAACTCAGAAATTCAAATTTAGAAAAATGGATCTGTAATTTTTTACAGGCGTATAGCTATGCCAGTGCATTGCATATTGAAATTTTAAATGTCATGAAAACTAGCTCCTACTCAAGCACAGTGAGCTCTAAAAATGTTTCTGTGCGACAAAGACTTGGCCATAATGAAAGGAATGTCCCCTGGCTTCCAAACAAAGCAGGGGCCTGCCCTGTTCCCTTTCTGCAGTCTTTGCTTTTCGTTTGCAGTCAGCTGGGTCTCCTGTGAGCACATTACATTGCAATTACAGAACAGAGAGGGCTGCCGGTGAGGCAGGAAGGAAGCACACAGGTATCCCAGTGAAACTTTGCTTTGCGAATAATGATGATGATCATAATTAATAAATTATTCTGTGCCTTTGGAGAATTGTGCTAACTGATAATCTCCTTTTTCAAAAGTCCTAATATTTTAATTCTGCTTATTGCCAACTACCAAGCGGAACATTAATGGAAATGTGGACGACTGGTAGAGTAATAATTATAACTGTAATCATATGAACTCGTCTGCTGCTAACCTCTAATTAAAATAAATCAGAGGATGTAGAAAACCGGCTGCATAGAACTAGGTTTTCAATAATATGTATTATTGGTGGGGAATAATTCCCTTGCACTAAGTGGAGATGCTCCAGTTTTGGAAAGTGAAAAACAGTTACCTAGAGGTTTGGCAGTGCAAAAAAAGAGATGCTGAGTTTCTTAGTAGCTTCATTTTACCAGCAAAGACTACTGGTTGCAAAGCTAAGGAGGGAAGCTGGACCAGGCAGTGAAGCTGGAGATGCTAAATTAAGCACCCTGCTGACTCATATGGTCATGTTATCCATGGAAGATCAGTAAAGAGCAATTTGCAGACTTGAGGGTTGTTTTGCATACATTGATATTTACAGAGTAGGCATAGATGCTTCTTACAGCTTTACAGCTTTTTAAGCAGACTACTGAGTTCAGTGGGTAAGTGTGCATGGGACAAAAACCTGAGATGGAAACGAGAAGAGCTGAAGATCTGCTCTTTAACTCAGATATGGCCCTTCCCCTGCTTCCAGTTACATGCTGCAGATTCAAGAGGGATAACCAACTTATAACCGTGTTCAGTGCTCTCTTTTTTTAAGAAAAAAGGCCCGTACCCCACCTTTCCCTGGAAGGTTGTCCATGATAGAATGTGACCCTTGGGCTGAAAAATGGCGTACATCAGAGTTGGGGGCGGTTGGCCCTTCAGATGTTGTTGAACTACCATCACACACATCCTTATTTATCTTCAATTTATCCTCACTTATTTCCATCCACATCAATATACGGGGAAACATTTGATTCTGCTAGCATTTAAATGCTACAATACCTAATTCATGCTTCTCAAAGCAAAGAAAAACACAATTATCCTTCACCATTCACACTCTCCAAATTTTGCAACATAGCTTTCCAATTAGATAATATGTATGAAAATGCACATATTATAAATGCATACGCAAACACATCTATATCCAGGGCTTTTCAGGGGGAACTCACAGGAAGTCGGAACTAACACCTCTCAGGTGGGTGCCATTGCCATTCTAAGAGAATGAGGTGGATGTTCATGATGAGTTCCAGCACCTCTTCTTCTAGAAAAATAGCAGTGTCTATATCTATATATACATATAGAGACAGAGCACAAAAATGTACCATATTTGGGGAAATTGCTCGCAAAAATGTGTATGTTATTCAAACCGCATACAATAATCTGTATATTAGGGGACATTTGCATTAAAATGTTGACAAATTTCATGTGGATTTTTAAAAAATGGAAACTGTTGCAGGAATGTGGGGTCTGTAACAACCAATTTGATTAAATCCCAGTACATTCCTGTGTAGCATTGGGATAGTATACATTTTATACTATCTTAAGCCATCTTTATACCATTCAGATATTTGTCCTATTATTTCCTTAGTGTACACTGAAGAATGGCAATAATACTTTGGGTTTCCTGGTGTTTTTTTTTTTTTAAGCAGCTGTTGTTGTTGTTCTTTAATCATTTAGTCGTGTCCGACTCTTCGTGACCCCATGGACCAGAGCACGCCAGGCACTCCTGTCTTCCACTGCCTCCCGCAGTTTGGTCAAACTCATGCTGGTAGCTTCGAAAACACTGTCCAACCATCTTGTCCTCTGTTGTCTCCTTCTGCTTGTGCCCTCCATCTTTCCCAACATCAGGGTCTTTTCCAGGGAGTCTTCTCTTCTCATGAGGTTGCCAAAGTCTTGGAGCCTCAGCTTCAGGATCTGTCCTTCCAGTGAGCACTCAGGGCTGATTTCCTTAAGAATGGATACGTTTGATCTTCTTGCAGTCCATGGGACTCTCAAGAGTCTCCTCCAGCACCATAATTCAAAAGTATCATTTCTTCAGCGATCAGCCTTCTTTATGGTCCAGCTCTCACTTCCATACATCATTACTGGGAAAACCATAGCAGCTGTAATGTGGAGTTTTTTTAATTTGGTTATCTGTTGGCTCAGAAAAAAACACTATTGGCACCTCTGAACCACCATATGATTCCTCTTCTCCATCCTCCTCAATATAAGGCTACTCTAAGCACCATAATGATAAGAGGAGAAGCAACAGAAGTCGCCAAGGCCTTGAAGGCAGAATAGGAAGGCTACCTACAATAGACTTATTCATACTTGGAGCATGGTGATCAAGAATGCCCAGATGAATGGGGAAAACATTGACAATGGTGGCTTCCTGACAAAAATAACAATTTGTGTAAGCCACTGGAGGCAGCGAGTCTGTGTGGGGGGGTGTTTTAATCTTCCGTCCCCTTCTTTCATGGTGTCTTGTTGGAGACAGCGCTTTGTTTTTTCCCTGTGGAGATCATGCTGAAATAAACTGCCAAACATCCCTTACACCTCCATGCCATCTAATTATAGCCTGTAACACTAGAGAGTGCTGACAGTGCTGAGCTATTGACTCTTGACACTCTCTAAAGCACTTAATTATCTTTTCACATAAGCCCCTTTCAGACCTGTCAACTCCTTTTGTATTGTTTATGGGGGGGGGGAGTTGCATATTAAGATTTCAGGACTATGCACCTGGAATCAAACTTGTACACACAGAGAGAGTACTTAAAGAGCATTTTTTAAAAAATAAATAAATGACAGGGGAGGAGTTCAACTGGAGTTGTTTCGGGGATGCTCAGGCAACTGGAGCATATCTGAAGAATGAAAATTTGTCCTTTCTCCAGAAAGGCTGACAAACAGATTGGAATAAAATGTTACACTCAGTCCTGTAATTATACACACATAGCCAAAGGTTCATTAAAACATTTTATTTATTTTTTAACTGATCTAAATTCATAGCTGTAAAAATGGCAGCCAAGGATGCTTCATAAGAAGTCCTCATTCTCGTGGTCCATGATGGAAACAAGAATCCCAAACCCTTCATCCCACCCACTTTTTGTGTGTAAATCTTTTCCCAAAATCCCTCTTCTTATTTCATAGCTCCAAAAACATGATGAAATCATTGATCAACCCAATTCCTAATTGTAGATGTAAGGTTTACTTTAAACCTAAAGTAAGGTTTCTTTCATCTTCAGCTTGCAGTGGTTTTCCAACATTCCCTTCTATAACCTGCATTATTGGATAGTGAAGGACCTCAGTTTTAGGTATGGAAAATCCAGATTGCTATGGCAAAGTGAGTCTTCTACTAGGCTCTTCAACTCTGCAACATAGGTTCTTTATCAGCCCCGCTTACCACATGGAGAAAGCTGTTCATATCTTCCTAGAAACCTCACAGTTTATGGATAATGTAGCACCTGTGTTGCAACTGCCATAACAATATTGATTTTCTAAGGCCCTTACTATAACTTAAGTGCCCTAGCATGAACCATTTGGTTCCACAACACCCACTAATTTTATACTCCTACTTTCCAGATAACTGAGTATTGAATATGAAAATAAGGTGCATTAAGGATCAGGTGACAAAAAGACTGAAAGACAAGGGTGGGTTTAAAAGGGCCACAAATTTAGGCAAGGTTTCTATGGCATTGTGGCACAGATCCGCTTCATGTTTTGAATTTCAGTGACATGTTCAAAAAGAAACCATCCCAGGGGAGAGGATCCAATGGGCACAAGACATGCAACTGGGATCCTGCTGGCAACCTGGGGCAAGTGATATCAGGTCCAGACCCATCCGAGCTGCGCCTGGGTGTTGGTGCATCACCACAGAGCCCCATACACAGGTCTCCCCTGTGTTTGAGATATGACCCAATGCCAGTTCATTAATCAGTCCATTGCCTAATTACAGATTAGAGCACGATGCAGCCTACTAAGGGCTGAAAGCTCTGTGCCCAATATTGAGAGAATCTCTTCTATAACCACTGACTCTTGTCTGTGTTTCCTCTCTACCTGCAAGCTAGCATGACAATTTGTTGGCCCACTGGCAGGTAGGTTTTTTTCCATCATCCTTCAGAATTGTAACAGTTTATTTTGAAGGATGTTCTTTTAGGCAATCAAAAAGTCAGTTAAAAACCATTAGGAAAGAATTTCATGAGCAATTAAAAAAGACTAGTTTAACAAGCACTTAAAAAACGCCTGAGCATCAGAGAAGCTTCTTTGAAGTTTAGAAGATCAAATAAGCGATCTGAAGCACAGTCTGCTATTAAAAGCAGTACGAAAACTTTTCAAATATCTGTCTGATTATGAAGTTCTGTGAAAGTGCGTCCACTATAGATCTGAGTCAAACCATCTTAAGTGCCAAAGTCCATAGTGGGGTTCCTATATTTTGAAGAGCAAAAAAGAGGTCGCGGAGCCACCTCGCCTTCCACGGTGTGTGTGCACTGTAGACGTAAACAACATACCCTCCAACATTTCTCTGATGAAAATAGGGACATCCTATTCAATAATAATAATAAGAATAATAATAATAATTTTATTTATACCACCCATCTGACTGTGTTGCCCCAGGCACTCTGGGCAGCTTCCAGCATATATAAAAACATAATAAAACATTAAAGATTTAAAAACCTCCCTATCCAGGGCTGCCTTCAGATGTCTTCTAAAGGCATAATGGCAAAAAGAAATACAATATGAAGATCCAAGCAATATGGTGATCAAAGGAAATGAAAGGAAAGAGGATGGGCCTGGGAAAATCCAAATGGACGGTAACCCTAACATGAGAAAAATAATACCTAACGTCTGCATAGTAGTGCTGTGTAGTGAACCCCAACCCCATCTTATTTGTGGCTCTGATTTGCAAATCCAAATTAGGCCTGATCTGTTCCAGATTGATCTGGACCTGTTCCAACCCTGGGCAGATTTTACAGATCTCTGAAAATTCCATTGATTTGCATTGCAAAAAGAAAAAGAAAAAACCAGCCATAACATTCTTGTTTCTTCACATAGCAACATGATGTTTGGAGACATGGTAGCCTCTGTTGTTGTTGTTGACGTCTATTTGTTTTGAGCAGGGGTAGGCAACCTAAGGCCCGGGGCCGGATGCGGCCCAATCGCCTTCTCAATCCAGCCCGCGGATGGTCCGGGAATCAGCGTGTTTTTACATGAGTAGAATGTGTGCTTTTATTTAAAATGCATCTCTGGGTTATTCGTGGGACATAGGAATTCGTTCGTATTTTTTCCCAAAATATAGTCTGGCCCCCACAGGGTCTGAGGGACGTGGACCGGCCCATGGCTGAAAAAGGTTGCTGACCCCTGGTCATGAGAGTCAATGGAAGAGTGTGCCATCTGAGGTAAAGTCAATCCATTGGAGAGTTACAGCACCTCCTGTGACTGTAGAGGCCATAGGAGGCAGGATGCTTTTTGCAGATGGAGAAGATAAAGGCGTCCGGTTTTGCTGTGGTCCTACAAATTTTACATGGGTAGCTCCTGGGTTTTTCATGTTAGATGTCTTTAAATTTTAGAATATTTTAAAATTATAATGGGTGTGGGACATGGTGGGCCCTACAGAGGGGATTAACCTGCTAAATTGCAGGTGTGTGGCTCCAGGGGTTTCCCTGCTACCCACCTTCAAAGTTGCCTTTAAAGGTTTTTGTTTTTTTCAAAAAAAAGACTTGAGTGCTCAGTCATGCCAGTTGTCATGATTAATAATACTACTACTATTGAATTCAGAAGAATGTGGCTAAATAATATGCCTACTAGGTTTGGCAGGCTGTCTGCCTGTCTAATAATAATAATTAAAAAATGTGTAACCTTACTAGGCTACAAAACACAAGCTGTGTCCTTATGGTTTGTGGTTAGCAATTGGAGATAATAATAATAATTCTTAGCAATGAGAAGAGAATAAAATAAAAGAGACAACAAACACTGTGTTTGTGTGTGTGTTTTAAAGAAGATGGGACTGGGATCAATTGGGAAAGGAGAGAAAACAAACAGAAGCTGAACAAATGCAACCCAGATCACAAAATACTTTCCAAGAGGGAGAACCTGGACAGTGTTGGGTGGGGTGCTGGCTCTGAACCTTTCATTAAGCCCACCAACCGCTGTAATAGGAGAGAGTTGGGTGAAATCATTTTAGCCCCCCAGCTTCCCCCCCCCCCAGCATTCTCCTCATTAATAATTGCAACATTTTGGAGACACATGCATTATGAGGAACTACAGATCTGTACAAATTGATTCAGGTCAAACTGATCAGCGCTGTAGCAGCTTCAACTTGATCTGGATAGAAATCAGTGCTGATTGTCCCAATTTGGTGCAGCATTCTGCCGAATCTGCCCTCCTGTATTGTGCTTTCAAGTGTCCAAACGCATCATATGGAGTAGATGGAGTCCTGCTTCTTCCTTTTTGCTCTGGCTCTCTGATTTCTTTACAACCTTCTGAACATGTGGAAAGTAATCAGGAGCTTTGCCAAATGAAGGGCTACCACCCAACAATCAGAATCAGTCATTTGGGGATTCCCTACATATGGTAGTCAAACAGTTTTGTCTATTTCATTTGCCTATTTGAAACCAGTTGAAGGAGATAAGGTGGAACAGGGAGCTCACAGTTCAGGACAAGAAAATGCATGTTATGTTGTTTGTGAAAGCTTCATTAAAATGCAATTATATGGTTCCTTGAGGTGCTGCTAATTGAATTATAGGATGCCTCTTAGTCTTCTTCAGGATGGCAAAAAAGCTGCTCAGCTTCATTTTATGGTCCCCTAATGGTTCACCAGTCTGTATAATCCATAATTCATCTCTAAACAGCCAAATAATTGTGTTCCAAGGCAATTCTTTTTTTAAAAAATGTGTTATATATATTTACTATGAATTGTTGCTATGGGCTAAAATATAGACACAGGTTTGCTGTGATAAAGTAGTAGTTAACTTAGTTTGCTTTCATAAAAACTTCCAAAATAATTTGTAAAACCCAATTAAAATTAGAGAACAAAATGGGTGAGAAGTTAGGCTTGCTTTCAACATGTCCTGAAATGGCAAAAGAATCTTGAATTCTCCAGGGCTTTGTACTTTTCCTTCTTCTACCTTAAAGGCCACTGGATTTCAAGAATCTGTTCATATCCAGTCAACTCCATTTTCAACATCAACTAAGGAGATTTATCAACAATTAGCCTTGCTAGTCTGGGTACACCATCTCCCAGTCCCAATTAAATCTGTACCCAGCTAAATTTCAAATATCTGCCACTTCTGCAGTAGCGTAAAGTTGGGTGGGATAGGCTGAGGTCTTCCAGATAATTTCTTGATTGTTGTTACTGTTTTGAAAATATCAAGATCTATTAATAGCTGCTGGGTTTAAAAACTGCTAAATACAAATATATAGTAGCAACTGTTCGCGATTTATAATTTCATTGAGTTTCTCAGCAACAAGTATCACACAAAACCAGAATCTAATGAATTCTGCTAGTACATGCCCACATGCAAATTAAAGGAGAACCGTTAAAACATACTATAGGGCACTGCAAAGAATCCAACAGAGGCAACAGATTTGCATGGAAATGTCACTGTCTGTATGTCTTGCATTTAATGGGCTTTTAGCCCATAGCTACATTTCCCTCCTGTATACGTTTGTGTGTGTCAGGGCCGGATGATATATCACTATACAGTGGTACCTCAGGTTACATACGCTTCAGGTTACAGACTCTGCTAACTCAGAAATAGTACCTCGGGTTAAGAACTTTGCTTTAGGATGAGAACAGAAATCGTGCTCCGGCAGCATGGCAGCAGCGGGAGGCCCCATTAGCTAAAGTGGTGTCTCGGGTTAAGAACAGTTTCAGGTTAAGAACGGACCTCCAAAACGAATTAAGTTCTTAACCCGAGGTACCACTGTATTGTCTTATATCAATATTAAGAGCAAATCATGATTACCATTTAGAAAAATATTGTTGTTGTTGTTGTTTAGTCATTTAGTCGTGTCCGACTCTTCATGACCCCATGGACCAGAGCACGTCAGGCACTTCTGTCCTCCACGACCTCCCGCAGTTTGATCAAACTCATGCTGGTAGCTTCAAGAACACCATCCAACCATCTCATCCTCTGCCGCCCCCTTCTCCTTGTGCCTTCCATCTTTCCCAACATCAGGGTCTTTTCCAGGGAGTCTTCTCTTCTCATGAGGTGGACAAAATATTGGAGCCTCAAGACTTCCGGGTCGGCGCCATCGCCGAATGGCGGACTCCCTCCGAGCTCCGGAGGGAGCCGGCTTGGCAGGGGCTGGGTCCTACCGCACCGGCGATGCGGGGACCCTTAAAAACCACGGCCAGAGGAGGCCGTGGACATGGAGACTCGGCTGGCACCGTTAGCGCTCTCCCGACTCTTGAAGGAGCCTTTTTAAAGGCTACGGATCGGGTGCCGGGGAGAAGCGTGGTGCTTTGAGTTCTCTGCTATCCCTGCCGAGCGCAGCCGCATGCCATCCGGCGGAGAGCGCTGACTTCTTCTATTGAAAATTCGGCTCTAAAGAAGAACCCGTGAGTAATTGGAATATGGACTAAAAAAAAGGGGATAAATTTTTAAAATTCGGAGCGAACGGGGGAGGCGGAAAAAAGGAAGTCAGCCCACCCCTAAATTGTAGAAGAGCCAAAACAAAGGACTGGACAACTAAGATCGAGTGTAACCTTATCTTGCCGAATCAGCAACTTCGCGAGGGAAAATTATAAGATTGAGCTGGAGGAGAAAAGTGGAATTGTTTTAAAAAAGCAATCCCCCCCCGGAATCCCTGGAGCGATTCGTGAAACTGCCTGGAGAAAAGCGATGGAGGTTTTGACAGCTGTCAAAGAGCTGTCAAAAAGGAAGATTAAAATAGAGATTTTGTTATGAAGACTTTGCCGGTTATATTTGTTATAAATTGAATATAAACTGTTTTAAATATCGGTCAACAAGCTGTTTGGTCTGGTGGATGTGATTCTGGAAGGGAACTTTGCTACTGCAATCCACCTAGAGGAGCCGAGGGATATTGCATGTGTTTTTCACAGGAAACTTGAACAGTTGAATGGAACTTTTAATCTCCTGGGAAACTGCAGGAATGGAACATTATTTTGTCTACAGAGGTCTACACACTACAGGAAACAATGGAACTATTTGTTGGAAAATGAAAGGAACATGATGTAATGCTTTGCTCCATGAATAACAAGCCTCTGCAGAGACACTAGAAACTTTTGGAAAAAGAACATTTCTGTGGGAGAACAGAGAAATAAAAAGGAGGAGAATGATTGACAAGAACAAGGAAATAACAAGAACTGGACAGAACTGGGGGAACATTTGGGATATTCAGGTTTGACAAGCTTATGGATACAAAATTGGAGTTTTTACTCCTGGATATAAAAACCTGGATAGAAGAAATGGGCCCTTATTTGATAGACTCCTTCTACGATTGGACATCCGTAATTAAAGACTGGCAAAGAACCTGAGGGACATAGTGTAATGTGGGAACTCCAGGAAGATATTAGAAGTGGAGGGATAGGTGAAACGCAAAGGGGAAAGAGGGGAGGGAAAATTGGAATCCAAAGGCTGTAAAATTACTATTCATATTTATCTTATTTCCATCTGTACTATGTTTGAAAGGGGGAAACTCGTGGAAGGGTATAGATCGATCTTAGGGGATGGGAATTTGGATAAATTGGGTTATTGATGATGAGTGTAATTTGGGGATAAGAACTTGTTGAATTTAATTGCTTATTTGGAAGATTTGGAACACAAGAGGGGGTAGGGAGGGGAAGTCCTAGTTATTGGCAAAAAGTTTATAGATTGGATTTAATTTGTTTTGATTTGTTTTAATTTGGAAAACCTTAATAAAAATTATTATAAAAAAAAACAAACAAAATATTGGAGCCTCAGCTTCACGATCTGTCCTTCCAGTGAGCACTCAGGGCTGATTTCCTTAAGAATGGATACGTTTGATCTTTTTGCAGTCCATGGGACTCTCAAGAGTCTCCTCCAGCACCATAATTCAAAAGCATCAATTCTTCGGTGATCAGCCTTCTTTATGGTCCAGCTCTCAATTCCATACATCACTACTGGGAAAACCATAGCTTTTACTATATGGACCTTTGTTGGCAAGGTGATGTCTCTACTTTTAAAGATGCTGTCTAGGTTTGTCATTGCTTTTCTCCCAAGAAGCAGGCGTCTTTTAATTTCGTGACTGCTGTCACCATCTGCAGTGATCATGGAGCCCAAGAAAGTAAAATCTCTTACTGCCTCCATTTCTTCCCCTTCTATTTGCCAGGAGGTGATGGGACTAGTGGCCATGATCTTCGTTTTTTTGATGTTGAGCTTCAGACCATATTTTGGGCTCTCCTCTTTCACTCTCATTAAAAGGTTCTTTAATTCCTCCTCACTTTCTGCCATCAAGGTTGTGTCATCTGCATATCTGAGGTTGTTGATATTTCTTCCGGCAATCTTAATTCCAGCTTGGGATTCATCCAGCCCAGCCTTTCACATGATGAATTCTGCATATAAGTTAAATAAGCAGGGAGACAATATACAGCCTTGCCGTACTCCTTTCCCAATTTTGAACCAGTCAGTTGTTCCATATCCAGTTCTAACTGTAGCTTCTTGTCCCACATAGAGATTTCTCAGGAGACAGATGAGGTGATCTGGCACTCCCATTTCTTTAAGAACTTGCCATAGTTTGCTGTGGTCGACACAGTCAAAGGAGAAAAATATTACCTCACAATATACCGTGAATTGTTCGTGTGTTTGTGTGTGATAGTCAAAAAGCATGATATTGCAAAAACCAGGAAGATGATGCTTCTTCCTGTCCTGTCCTATTGCTAACTCTGCCTCCCCTGCTCTTCCATGCCTCCTGTAACGGCAGCGGCGGCTGACGCAAAAATCGCTCCTGGAGAAATTGTGTGTGTGTGCAGCCTAACTCCGTCTGAGTGCTCTGTCTCCTGAGCAGGTTCCCCCATCTCTGTATTAGACATTCATCGTCAAGTCTAGAGCAAGGACAACTGTCTTAAGGATATGTTCACAGTTAAATGGAAAGTCGAGTTGATTTCAAAATACCATTTACTGGGAAAGGGGAAATATTTTACTTTATTTTATGAGCATGTATAAATATTTACTACAATTGCCCACAAGAGAAAGGGGATATTTTTTATTGCATTTCCTTTCTCTCTGTTTTTTGGTACAATATTTCTTCTGGGACTCCCTCAGGCATTCAAACTGGTCCAAGGAAAATAGAAAGATAACTACTTGAATTAGAAAGACAAAAGCCAGGCACAAAGTTTGCTCTTGCTTTGTGACTTAATGTTCTTAAGCAGAAGATAATTGTCTATTTCATCTAGGCTCTGTTCTTTTTCTGTTATATTTAAATTAATTATATATGGAAATATTTGTGCTCTTGAGACACAGTTGTGATTTTCCTAGAGCAAAGCTTAATGGAAAAGCTAGACTTTATTATAGAATATATGGGGAACAAATCATTGCAGCTTTTCCTCAGTCATTACTCCAGCCATCAGTCTATCAAAGAAACCCTCCATGCATCACTTAAATGAGGTCTGAGCTTCAGTTTCGGTCTTCTTTCCCTTTGTTTGTTTCTGTTTCCTTTAATAATATTATTTTGAAGACATCAACTGACCTTTATACATGAAATATTGGTAGGCAGTGCTTGAACCTGTGTCAAATTTGCACCAGGACTGCATCTCACCACTCTAAAGAAAAACTAGGCCATGAACAGGAGCACCAGCCATCCTGCCTGGAAAATCCCCCAAAGCCTTGACAAATTCATCAGATCCCATCAATCTCTCCTTTCAGGGAGAGTCAGGTACAGCCAGTCCAAACCAGTGATCCATACCTGACAAAGTGCGGTATTCACCCCTCAAGTACTGAATCCTTTCCTATCTTCTCTGTAGCAAATACCAGATTGAGGTTATGACCTGCAACATGTGTTGGGTTCAAGTTGGATTGAGACAGACCCATGTTTGCAATGAAAACGATGAAGCCCTGAGCTAGCCCAGGCAAGATGGAATTGGCATGGATAGTGAAACCCCCCAGGACCAATGTCCTGAGGTTCTGCAACACCACCTCCAGAAACCACCTGCCAGAAACCGCCTCCTCAGTCTTAGTAAGGGACATGGTTGGGCAGCAGTATGGGTGGGACACAAACAAGACCTCTATCCTGTCTTTGCAACACCAAGTACAAATCCTTGCATCCGGATCCCGGATAGATTGGTTTCCTAGTGTGAATGATGGAACTTCTTCTTCTGGATTGCTGCAATACGAAATACCCAGGTGGACAAAGCTTAATAAGGTTAGAGGGGCCCCAGCCCACTCAGGTCTTGGAACTGCACACGAGGTTAGCTCATCCACATTCAGATCTTAGGCAATATTGTTTTATTGTGTGCTGACCTGCTATTAACTAACAGAACCACTAGATGAAGGGCAGACCCACATGGCTAGTCAAGTCTCTGTTGCGGTGGCTGAGCAACAACAGCGCCGGAACACTGCCCAGTCAAGGAGAGGGGCAGCAATGCTGCCAAAACTCTTCTACTTCTCTCCACCTCCCAGGTCAGATCTGACCCTGGAATGGAGCTGCAGTTTGGTGCGAGGGAGGTGGCAGTTCCCTCTCACATGCAGCCCTATGCAGGAGAGGGGCACCGGCACAGCAACACTGCTGCCACTGCCTCTCCTCCACTCTGCCCCCAGGTCAGACCTGACCCGAGAGTGGAGCTGTGACTGGGCACAAGGGAGCTGCCTCACCTGTTCTCTTGCATGCCAGAGCCAGGCTCGACTGAGGGGGTCTGTGGGGAGGAGGGTGCCTGGTCATGCCCCTTCTCAAAAATGCACCCTGGTCAAGGGCAGCAGACACCTAGGGTCTGCCCCCTCCCCACTGTATCTCTCAACTGGGTTTGGGAATCACTCTGATGAAACAACTGTCTCTCTCTAAGCCTTGATTGCTGTTGCTCCTTGTCTGGTACACTTTGATCTATTAACTCATACCATTAGAATTTGCTACAAAGACCAGCAAACTAGATGCTAAAAGCACTTGTCAGCAAGGAAAATGATCTCTGTATTTATGCAGATGTTAGGCTATTACAACAGAAATAAAGAATGCAAAGAGCTAAACCAATACAAATGGCACCACATAGACATGCATTTTAGAGCAGCAGAGTGGCATGACCTTCTGCGCCATCTTTAGGATGGGAAGCAAACTAGGTCTTTAGGGCCTGCATTAAAAAGATATGCTTTCCCCATAATAAATCAAACTCACTCATAGACAGATCAATAAAAGAAGACCTAGACTAACCTTTGAAGGGCTCTTGTTACATTAAATTGCTTCCCTAACATAATATAATCAGCATAAACTGTTCAAGGTCTTCCTTTGTAATCATGGCAGAACCATCTAAATGCACAGGCACAAATCCCAGAAAAACAGCCATAAAGTACAGGAAAAGGATCCCTGCTTGCTATTTTTCAACTATGACATAATATGGCATAATTTAGTGAAGCAAATGGACTGCTGGCTATTTAATATCTATTTTTTACCGGCTACTGAAGTACAGCTGATTGTCTAAGAACTTGCTTCCCTTATTCCTCAACGTTCTGGTATTTCGACACCCGAGAAAGTGCTGAAGCAACAGAATGAATGTCTAGCTCAACAGTACCTATCATAATGGGGTTTAGATGACCACCCCCAAGCATTAAATTAGCATGAGGATTAGTCCTTCCTCCGCTGGCATTCTGTTCAGCAGCCAGGACCAATCTTGATTAATAATGGTCAGATCCATTTTCTTGGTTTCCTGCAGGGATAGGAGAGGTGAGATATGGCTATGGGGAGAGCAAGATCACTCCCAGCCCTACCACTTAGCTTGTTGGCGCCACCTTTCCTGAGGACCTCTAAGCCATTCCTTTCTCTTTTTGTCCTCTGGTGAGAAACATTTATATGGCAGAGAGACAGCAAGAGCAAGCTAAGACACAGAGCCAATGTGGTGCCAGGGATATCAGCTTCAAATCCTCACTCCACCACAAATGTTACTGGGTAGCCTCTCAACTAGCCTACCTTGTTGGGGATTGTTGGGGAAATAAAATGGAAGAGGAAGGAACCATAAATTCTTGAACTCCCTGGAGAAAATGTGGGCCACAAATGCATTAATTAAATATAATAAATGGAGAGGCCAGTACCAGAACTGGGATACTCTTGATTTGGTTAGCAGCTCCATTATTAACACTTTTTATAGGACATTTGTTATCCCTCTTCCTGCACCGAGAACATGAGAAAGGTTGTCCTCACTTGGCGGCAGGCCAGGTGGGATCCTGAAGTACATTCTTCAACATTCAGCTGTTCAGGGAAAGCCCTTTGGCTCATTCTTAACTCTGTGAATCGAGCTATGAGCACCTGTCTTGTTAGAAGTGAGAGGGTCTGGAGGCTAGAAGTCACCTTGTCATATATTCTGGTGTTCTGAATGCCATTTTCAGGAATTATTTAGTTCAGTTTATTATTTCATTTTGACACAGTCAATTGAATTTCTGCCATAAACTTGAGCTCTGTGAATCACACAAGCAGCCCAGCTAATCTAAGTTAATGGGTATAATAATAGATTACAAAAGAACATGATTTCAGCACATTGATTTGGGCTCAGAACATGATTTCAGCATGGAATTGAAGTCTATCCCAATCATACTAAGGAATGGGAGATTGAACTAATGTCACTGAAGTCTTCTAAATAGAAATCACTTCTTTTTATTATGTCCAGTTTGAAAGGTAAAAAATGGATCTTTGTTACTTGAAGATAACACTTGTATTTTTGAATTGCTACACTTTTCAGATGTTTTAGACATGTACTGAAGAGCGAAGGTAAAGTGATGGCCATGGAGCTAAAGGCATTTGTTTAAAATTATTAAAATCTGTCTAAATGTCTGTTTTTTATAAGCCTTTTATCAGTTGAAACTGATTTAGTGGTTGTGACTTGTTCTCTCAGATGCAAGCAGGAAGATGGCTCTTATAACAAGTCAGGTTGTTGGTCCATCAGGCTTAGTATTGGTCCTCTGCAGTTTCAGAGAAGGGATTTCTCTAATCCTACATGGAAGTGCTGGAGATTGAACTAGGGTCCTTTTGCATGAAAAGCACATGCGCTACCACAGAGCTACAGCCTTGGGCGATATACCTTGCTACCACCATCCAAACTTTGATACCCATTGCAACTTCTCTGCATGGGTATGTCATTGAAGATTATTTGGAAGTTGACAAATATATCTGTCTGGCCCTATAAAAATCATTACCATTTCTTAGTCATACCATTTCTGTATGACTTCAGATGGCAAGTGGAGGCTTACATGCAATACTTCTCAATCCATAATAATAATAATAATAATAATTTAAAAACACCTATGAACACAGAAAACTAGGTGTCAGGGAGAGCCAGAACTCTTCTGATGATTTTTAATGTCATGAGCAAAGTCATTAATGTTACAACCATAAGCAATAGTATTTAAATCATCTTTTGTAGAAAAGCTATACACAAAGATTGCAGTAATATTAGTACACTAACCTAAGAGCAGTGCTATTTTTCTAGAAAAAGAGGTGGTGGGACTGACCTTTCTTGTTCTCTTAGAATGGCAATTGTGCCCACCTGAGAGGTGCTGGAACTGAGGTCCGGCAAGTTCTGGCCGGAAAGAAGCCCTGCCTAAGAGAAAGCTTTACTGAACACAGTAGACATGCATAGGATTCTGCTACATGAGAAGGAAGGTGATTATGTGGCATCACTGGGATCACTGAAAGTGATTTTAAAAATCCTACTTTTTGTGGAGTGGGAAAAGCATCTAGGTAAACATGCTGTCTCCCAGAGAGAAGTTTGCACCCACTATGCATAAACTAAACCACCTTTTAGGTCACTGTGAAACAGCAGTTAGCCTCGCTCTGAAACTGCTTCTACATTATTGGTGGGGCAGGCGGGGCACCCACAGGGGTTCTGCCTCAGGGACAGATATTAACACTGTGCAGTTTGAAGCAAATGGATGCATGAAAACTGACTCCTATTTGGAAATAAGACATTGTCAAGGCCCATACATTTAATTAAAGCTTTACTTGCAGAACTTTCTTCAAAACAAAACAAAGACATCAAATGATACATCCAAACAGTTCCATAAAACATCCAAGGCATAGACTTAGTAGCTTATAAAATATGAAAGAATTCCAACAGACCTAGAAGCAGAGGTCTTTCTCTCCCCACAGCCTGCATTCCAGCCTACAAACTGCCTTAGGCTATTTACCTGGAGACCTTCATTTACTTCCTCACTCTCACAGAATCTGGGAACAAAGAACCCCAGCCACCACCCTTCCAAGATGGTGAATTTGCAATTCAATACCTCTCATGTGATCTAAGGTTAAACACTCACATGTTAGCTAGCAAAAAACAACAGCAGTTAATTATCAACTCAGCTCAAACTGTGAGTCCCTTAGAATACTGCAGTGGAATTTCACCAGTCAGCAGTATAGTAATAGACATTTAGACATTTTCCATTTCTGTGTCAATTAAATAATTATACTTAACACTTCCTGAGATAGAGGCTTCACCTCACCTCAGGGTTGGGCTGGCCTGTTGGTTACAGACTGATGTTAAGACTGGGAGACCTTAACCACAATTCCGGTTTGGATGACATGCTAAGCCAAGCCTTGATTTAGCTGCCATGCCAAGTTGACCTAAACAAAACCCTGAGAAAGATGTCTACCATCCCCTCCCTAGGAGCCAGCCTATTCATGCAAAGCCATGGTTTGGCTTAATATGATGTACAAATGTGGCCTCAAGGGGGAATGTTAAAATTCTGGTAATCTACATTGAGCAAAGATCTTTGAGAAAACAGATCTGATTTAAAAACCAAAACAAATAAAAATGAACTGTCAATTTGCCTATTGGCAAGAATGTACACACACATTTAAAAAGACACATGAATGTATTCTAATTTTAAAAGTAAATAGTCTACTTATAAACTGTCACTGCAAATTATACCAAAAACTCACCTCTTTAAAAATATGTTTGACTTTAAGTGTTATTTGAGTGTGAAATAAGTGTTTTTTATCAATAAAAACTGATTATTGTAATGGCATCTGAAATTAAGTGGGCACATAATTGGACTGATAGTAACTGTGTAAAGAATTTTTTGTTTATTTCCAATAAGCAGAATTTGCCATAAAGCCTGATACTAAATTAGAACTTCTAATACCAACTAAATTTGGTGACTCTCGTTAGATATAAACATCTATTTTATTTTAATAAGATGAAGAGCATTATAATTCCAAGGCTAATGCTTTGTACATTATTTTTTATTTATGTATCTAGATTAAAATATAAGTCTGTCCTTTGAAGAATTAATGCACTGGGTGCTAAAGTAGAGCATAAAAGAGCAGACCACAAAGGCATGAATTTGGAGTCACTGTGGAGAATTTTATGTGGAAAGAGTTCCCTATGATAGTCCATTGTAGAATGTTGGTAGGGTGATAGGCAGTGTAATGTTTAGGGTCATAAAATTAATGTTAATGACAAAAATAAAATATCATGTAAACAGACATCATGTAAACAGATATCAACAGCTGCTTAAGAACATGTGGGCACCACCAGAATTGAACAGAAGCTCAAGAACTAAAATACCTGGCTCAAAATCTATCCTTCTCATGGCCATAGTGAGGGAAACAAAAATTTCCATTTATTTATTTCATCATATTTCTAGTCTACCCTTCATCCTGTTAGGATCCTAAGGAGGCATATACAGCAAAAGTTAAAACAGGACACCAGCAGTGCAATAAAACATATTAAAAGACCATAACAAGCATAATATCACGTCAATAGCTGTCAATAAAAGTAAGCCCAAATTGATGTTCCTCCCCTGAATGCCAACACAAAGAGATGCGTTTTTAGTTGGTGGAAAGGAGTCAATGAGAGGGACAACTGTATTTCCAAAGGCCTTGGGTCCATAGCCTTGGGTCCACCATAGCCTTGGGTCCAGAGGCCTTGGGTCCATCTTCAGTCACCAACCAACAGGCTACGCCTGCTTATGGGAAACCCACTCAGGCCTCCCCAGAATAATTTAAGTTCTGGGTTATAATATGATTCAAACATTATGGGGATACTTTTTGAGCTCATTTGTCATGAAGCTTAAAACAAAGAAGTTTGCCTTTATACCTTCCTTCTTATCTGGGTTGATTCTCACAGTTGGCCCAATTTGGATCTTTTGAGGTAAAATATGTTCCAGCTCTTTATCATCAGAAGCAGCCGACTGGTCAGCAAGCCTGGCACAAACAGCTCTGAAGCCCCATAAAGCCCAAGCAGATTTTGCTGAATGCAAGGGAAGGAATTTCCCAGCTGCAAAGGTCTAAAGGGGTGTGATGCCTTGAAATGCCCAGTGACTGAAAACATTTCATCTTTTATTTTGAAATGTCAGAACCTCTCCAAGTCCCATGGAAGAGGTGTAGGAGCTGGCATATTTGAAAATAACTTTAATTAAACCTTGCATCAGCATGCAAGTTTGGGGAGCTTAAGGGCTTTTCCTGGTGTTTAAATATTTTATTGTTTTTCAAATAGACACACAAGATAATATCATAAATACACAATATGGAAATTGCATAGCAAACAAGGCATGAGAGTCTGCTTGCCAAGTAGCATTTTCCAATCTCTCGCAGCTTTGTATAGCAATGCTGGATAAACCAATTAATGTGAGTGCAAGGTCCGCATGTTTAAAATAAATAAATAAAATAAAATAAAATACAGCATTTTTAGCTAACTTGACTAGAATTAGCAAAGTGCTTCTATCAGACATGGGGGGAATATGCCCCAAGGTTCTTCCTAGACAAACCTTTATTTATTTGCATCAAATCAAATTGTCTAGATTGTTTCCTTTGGAACACTTAGTATTGCAGAGGGTTGTGTAGCTGAATCAGGTGTATGTGTGCATAATCACACAGAAAAACAGACAGAGCATGTTCCACCTGCCTCTCTTACTACCACCACCTCTAAATTTAATTCATCACAAAATGTCACTAAGAGCTCCAGATTGGCATGGAGGCTGCCCCAAGGAAGTGATGTAGAAGAGAAAACCCCAGGGCACCCTTCGCCAACCTGGTGCCCTCCAAGTGTTTTGGACTTCAACTGCCGTCAGTACAGCAGCGCTGGCTGGAGCTCATTGAAACTGTGGTCCAAAACTTCTGGGGGCACCAGACTGAGGAAGGCTGGAGTAGGAAAAGAATCCTTTTGGAAGGACAGCATAATAGTGACCTGTAGCATCAGAGGTCAGTTGTAGTCTGCCATCGAGCAGGAGGGGAGAGTCAGAACAAACCCTCTAAAGTCTATCATGGCCTAGAGGAACCCTTTATAGCCAATGATCAGCATGGGTGGGCAGCAGGGCCAGATTTAGGTTTGATGAGGCCCTAAGCTACTGAAGGTAATGGGGCCCTTAATATGT